>NC_073302.1:226178216-226181585 GCF_027595985.1 Sorex araneus
ACCATTAATATTTCTGAACGGTGATATGTAGGAAACTAATGCAAAATCTTTTGTTTCCCCCTTCAAGAAATTTAGACAGGTTAAATGAAACGTGGGCTTCCATTGATAAAAAAAAATGTCTCAGCCCCAAACTTGATTTATTTGACCCTCTGTGCTAATAGTATTTCAGTCATCTGGCTGTGGAGTGGAGCATGGCAGATGCTGTTTTGCTTTGCCCTTACTACAAAGAAACTCCTATAGCTCATGTAAAAGTGTAGAAGGAGCAAGATTTCTTGAGATTTTGAAGAAGTGGCAACTTCATTTTTCTTTTTCTAATTAAGAAGGGTTAACATATACCTTCTTAATGTTGAAATGGTAAACTTGAATAAAGAGCATCAAACAACCCCACTCTTGGGTATTTATCCAAAGGGAAAAAAATTGTTATCTGGGAGAGATAGTTTTTTTCTTACATCATGGCAACATTCCTGCAGCAGCTAAGATATGAAAACCACCTAAATACCTATCAACTGATGAACAAAGAAAAAGTGATGTGTTAGTATGTGTCATATCACTCAGCTTTTTAAAAAGAAGAAAATGATGATGTTTATGATAACATGGAGAACACAAGGCTAAGTGAAATAAATCAGAAAAGCAAGCAATGCTTGATCTCACTTTTATGTGGAATCCAAAAATTAAAACCAGCAGTCTGGAGAAATAGTACATAGGTTAAGGCTTTTTGCCTTGCATATAGGCAAACACCGTTCAGTCCTGGAACCTCGTGTGTTTCCAGGAACATCACCAGGAGTGATCTCTGAGCACAGAGCCAGGAGCATCACCAGACATGATCTCTGAGCACAGAGCCAGGAGTAAGCCCTGAACACTGCCATATATGATCCACAAATAAAAAAATATAAAACAACCCTCCCAAACCCTAATAAAAATAAATTAAAGAAAAAACCTGAATCATCCTAGATGGAACCGTCTACCGCCTGAGAATTCTAGGCCCTTCTTAGAAAGGGGGCAGGCGTATTCCCGTTGCCCAGCACCCTCCCTGGTGGAAGGCCCAGCAGCCCTCATCACACCCAGCATCTTCATGCCTAGAAACAATCCAGCTCTGCAACTAATGTTGCAAAGAACACCCAGATGCTGAATCAATCACCCCAGGTAGACTGTCCAGACTGAGAACTCCTGCACTTTTCAGAAGGGGGAGAGACAGACTCCCCTCCCTGCAGGAGGACCCGAAAGTCTCCCCCCTCTCCCGGCATCTTCCTGCACAGAAAGAGCCCAGCTCCACAACTGAACCTCATCAAGCCACCAAGCCGCCAAATCATGCCAGCTTTGCAGCTCCAAATTTCATAGCATGCAGTTTATAAAAATGTATCTCTAAATTTCAAAGTCCAGTAGGAGCACAGCAAAGTTGCATAGAGGATCACCAACCTTAATGAGCAAAAATAATATCACTGTATCACTGTCATCCCACTGTTCATCAGTTTGCTCGAGCGGGTGCCAGTAACGTCTCAATTCGTCCTAGCCCTGAGATTTTAGCAGCCTCTCTCTACTTGTCCTTCCCAATGGTACTGCATTGGAGGCTCTTTCAAGGTCAGGGGAATGAGATCCATCATTGTTACTGTTTTTGGCATATCAAATATGCCACAGGGAACTTGTCAGGGTCTGCCATGCAGGCAGGATACACTCGGTAGCTTGCTGGAATCTCCGAGAGGGAGAACTAGACAAAAATAATAACACAGAAGGCTCAACTAGCACCAACTAGTTTAGTGAATCTCAGACAGTAACTTTAGTAACACCATTATGAGAAATAACAATGATCACAAATTTACTTTTATTTATATATATTTAATTTTTTATTGAATTATTGTGAATTACAAAGTTACAATTGAAAAGAAAGAACCTATAACAAAAATGGATTATCTCTCCATTTGTTTGGATCTTCTTTGATTTCTTCGAGTTTTTTTTTTTTCTTTTTGGGTCACACCTGGCATGCACAGGAGTTACTCCTGGCTCTGCACTCAGGAATCATCCCTGGCAGTGCTCAGGGGACCATACGGGATGCTGGGAATCGAACCGGGTCAGCCTCATGCAAGGCAAATACCCTACTCGCTGTGCTATTGCTCCAGCCCCCGATTTCTTTGGGATTGTATATAATCAAGTCATCTGAGAATAAGCAATGTCTTCTTTCTTTCCAATTTCTTTCTCCCTTCCTTCCTTCCTTCCTTCCTTCCTTCCTTCCTTCCTTCCTTCCTTCCTTCCTTCCTTCCTTCCTTCCTTCCTTCCTTCCTTCCTTCCTTCCTTCCCTCCCTCCTTTCTTTCTTTCTTTCTTTCTTTCTTTCTTTCTTTCTTTCTTTCTTTCTTTCTTTCTTTCTTTCTTTCTTTCTTTCTTTCTTTCTTTCTTTCTTTCTTTCTTCTTTCCTTCCTTTCTTCCTTTCTTCCTTCCTTCCTTCCTTCCTTCCTTTCTTTCTTTCTTCCTTTCTTTCTTCTTTCTTTCTTTCTTTCTTTCTTTCTTTCTTTCTTTCTTTCTTTCTTTCTTTCTTTCTTTCTTTCTTTCTTTCTTTCTTTCTTTCTTTCTTTCTTTCTTTCTTTCTTTCTCTCTCTCTCTCTCTCTCTTTCTTTCTTTCTTTCTTTCTTCTTTCTCTCTCTCTCTTTCTTTCTTTCTTTCTTTCTTTCTTCTTCTTTCTTTCTTTCTTTCTTTCTTTCTTTCTTTCTTTTCTTTCTTTCTTTCTTTCTTTCTTTCTTTCTTTCTATCTTTCTTTCTTTCCCTTTCTTGTGAATGTATTGCATACACTAAGACAACCACTAAAAATCAAAGTCCAGTTTTGCAGAGAGCAGTAGACTACTTCGTGGGTAGTATAAAAACCATGACTGAACATTACCAACTCCTCTTTCCTGTTCCTAATAACTTTATTGTCATTTATTCCATTTCTCCTTATGCTATGATCACTTACCAAAGCTGGCATTCATTTATTTTAATAAATCAATTAAGAATAATGTAAATTAAGGGTTTTATTTTAGCTTTAGCAACTGAGGCTTTAATGTATATCATTTCCTTTTACTTGAAATAATTAGGGGTCACTCCTATCTACATCTTGGTCTGCAGTTGTCCCCTGAAGCCATTCCTCCATGTGCAAGGAGTCATGGTAAAATCCAGGACAAACAGTATTTCTGCATCTTATCTGAAGCTTGAATTTTTTCACAACACTTCATTTCACTCCCATTTTGCCTTCACTTCTTATAAGAAGTCTCATATAATTCTTTTCCTTGTTTCTCAATATGTAAAGTTTTTTGAAAATATTTTTGTCTTTGCTTTTTTTGAATTTTAACTATGACATACTTGGGTAATTTTTGTTTGCTTATTTTTTATCATTTATCTTCATA